>NC_069082.1:46429870-46449870 GCF_025698485.1 Gossypium arboreum | reverse complement strand
TTTTCGTAGCAGTCCGAGGGGTTGGTTTACTTTTGGGCATGCTTTCGGACACATTTGGCATGGTGCTAGAACCCTGTTCAGAGGTGTTTTTGTTGGTATTGATCCAGATTTGGATGCTCAAGTGGAATTTGGAGCATTCCAAAAACTTGGAGATCCAACTACAAGAAGACAAGTAGTCTGATGCAAGATTGCTTTGTTATTTTTCGCTTCTACTTTTATTTGTGATTTGCCATAGGCTGCTGGAAAAATCTTGATTTAAATCGCTACCTTTTCTTTGATTCTTGTTCTTTCTTTACTCGGGAGATGATTCCAAATAAACAGGTACGGAAGCTATAATTGTAAACCACGATCGAATTTATGGAAGCATTGGTTTATACATTCCTCTTAGTATCTACTCTAGGGATAATTTTTTTCGCTATCTTTTTTCGAGAACCGCCTAAAATTCTAACTAAAAAAATGAAATGATTTTTCATTATCTCAATTGAAGTAATGAGCCTCCCAATATTGGGAGGCTCATTACTTCAATTAGTCCCCGTGTTCCTCGAATGGATCTCTTAATTGTTGAGAGGGTTGCCCAAAGGCGTATATATAAGGCACCAGTAAAACTTACAAGTAAACCAGATATAGAGATGGCGACTAAGGTTGTTGTTTCCATTATTATATAATTTCAAGATCACAATGGGTCTATGATAAGATTGTTTATTAATGAGAATGATATACAAAGTCAACAGATCTCCTTGAATACAAAATAAGATTTATGGCTACACAAACCGTTGAGGGTAGTTCTAGATCTAGTCCAAGACAAACTGCTGTAGGGATTTTTGAAACCATTGAATTGAAATATGGTAAGGTAGCCTGGATGGGAACGACTCCTTTGATGGGTGTTGCAATGGCTTTATTTGCGATATTCTTATCTATTATTTTGGAGATTTATAATTCTTCCGTTTCTTGGATGGAATTTCAATGAATTAGATTCATAAGAATCACGAAGCTAGCGTTTCAATACAAAAATTGAAACTTTTAGTTCTCGAATTTTTAGCCCCATTCTATTTCGGTAGTTCGACCGCGAAATTTATTTGTTTCTATATTTCCGAATATGAGTGTGTGACTTGTTATAATTGATCCTATTGATAGTACGGAAAATGGGTGCATCATCTTGATCAAGATAGTTTTATCCCATCGATAGTCATTCTAGTATCCGAGCACGTAATATATGAAATGGATCACAAAGTATTTGAACTATGATTCATACTTAATATTCAAACCTCATGACGGACTCAAAAAAATTCAAAGAAAGAGTTATATTATTTATAAATCGAAAGATTTTTATTCTTTCAAACTCTCATTTAGTTTATGCTTATTTTGATCAAAGGACAAACCTTTCTTTTCTTTGTATTTTTATTTATTATATCTATTCTATTGATTGAATAAGTGATGATCCAATGGTTCTTACTCAAAGAATCTTTGGACTTAGTTTGAAGGTTTTATTGAATCATCGCGCGTTCGGTATGAGTCTGAAGTTTCAATAATTCCTATCAAAAGAAAGAAAACAAGAATAAAGCCACATTTCATACAAAGAACAAATCAAAGCAAAGAAAAAGAAATAAGTAGGTAAATAGAAGATTCAAGAGGCTGTAACAATCAACATAAAGACGATCATACCGACTTGATTTTTGGCATTATAATTACAACTACAAAAAGAGCTTTGGATTTTCACTCTTTTGTGTCTTTGGATAAAATTGAATGAAAAGATTAAGAAGTTTCAACTTTCTATTCCATATCCGTTTCACTAATACTTGGGTGTTTTTGTTTGAGCATGCGAGATGAAATTCTCATATACGGTTCTCGGGGTCCTCTTGGTTTACCTATCTCAATAAAGTCTATGATTGCTTTGAAGAGCACCTCGAAATTGTGGGATTGCAGATGATATAACTAGTAAATATGTTCCTCCCATGTTAACATATTTTATTGTCTAGAAGGAATTACGCTTACTTGTTTTTGGTACAAGTAGCTACTGGATTTGCTATGACTTTTACTATCATCCAACCGTTATCGAGGCTTTTGCTTCGCTCAATACATAATGATTGAAGCTAACTTTGGTTGGTTAATCCGATCAGTTCATCGATGGTCGGCAAGTATGATGGTCTTAATGATGATCCTGCACGTATTTCGTGTCTATCTCATGGTGGTTTTAAAAACCTCGTGAATTAACTTGGGTTCTGCGTGGTTCGGGTGTGTTGACCGCATCTTTTGGCGTAAAGTTATTCCTTACCTCGGTACCAAATTGGTTATTAGGCGGTCAAAATCATAACGTGTGTTAGGAAGCTATTAGGTAATAGGATCGCCTTTGGTAGAGTTATTACGTGGAAGTGCTAGTGTGGGACAATCCACTTTGACCCGTTTTATAGTTTACACACTTTTGTATTACCCTTCTTTCTGCTGTATTTATGTTAATGCATTTCCTAATGATACGTAAGCAAGGCATTTACGGTCCTTTATAGAGAATATAGACCATAGCTATATTGTAACCAATAATTTATCTTATTACTTGGGGAGGAACAATAGTATTTCATTGCTACAAATATGGATTATTGAAAAAAAATAAGACATGTATTTGGATATTTCCTTTCAACTACAACAATATTCTAGTATTTATTTGATATGACATGAATAGTTGAAGGGAATTCCCCAAAGAGAAAATGGATTATAGGAGTGTGTGACTTGAACTGTTGATTGGACCGTGCGAAATATGCCTTTATCTGCTACATTGGAATTCACAACCAAATGTGTCTTTGTTTCAACCAGTGTAAGCCCCATACAAAGGATAGGTGGTTCGGTTGAAGAGAATCTTTTCTATGATCGGACTGACGAAGTTGTGTATAAATAGGGCTCGTAAGATCCAGAGAATAAGTGATTTGGCATAATCAAAATTAGATTTTAGTTTTTTTTACTTTCTTATCTTAATAGTATGAAAATGCATTCATTTCTTACGCATTGACCCGATTTAATTATACTATTGGAGTGAAACAAGGGATCTAAAGAAGAGCAAAGACTAGACTATATTAGTAACAAGTAAATCCTTTGTATGTAAAAAATCTCGATATATTTTTGGGATAAAGGTGAATCGCAAGGCCTAAGATGACCCATAAAGCACTTGATCACAATCAACTTTGTACGCCTACTTGGGTATTGAGCATTTACCTGTAAAAATGAAATTCCTTGGAATGTATGATTGTAACTCCGTAAAATGGAATCGGGTAACATTTTTCTTACATATGGAACCATTCATATATGTGGGGATAACATATAGATTTATTTTAAACATATAGAATATAGATTTATTTTATAGGTATCCGTTTGTATCCATTTGATTCGATTGACTTTTGCTTGAGCCGGATGACGAAAAATTATCATGTCCGGTTCCTTTGAGGGATGGATCTAGAAAAATTCACCTATCCTAATAATAAAAAAACCTGACTTGAACGATCCTGTATTAAGAGCTAAATTAGCTAAAGGTATAGGTCATAATTATTATGGGGAACCCGCATGGCCCAATGATCTTTTATATATTTTTCCAGTAGTAATTCTCAGTACTATTGCTTGTAACGTGGGCTTAGCGGTTCTAGAACCTTCAATGATTGGTGAACCCGCGGATCCATTTGTAACTCCTTTGGAAATATTACCTGAATGGTATTTCTTTCTTGTATTTCAAATACTTCGTACAATACCTAACAAGTTATTGGGTGTTCTTTTAATGGTTTCAAGACCATGGGATTATTAATGATGCCGTTTTGGAAAATGTTAATAAATTCCAAAATCCATTTAAATCGTCGATGGCGACAACCGTTTTTTGATTGGTACTGCAAAGAGCCCTTTGGTTGGGTATTGGAGCAACATTACCGATTGATAAATCCTAACTTTAGGTCTTTTTAAATTGAATCAATTAAAAAATATATCATGATGTGCATATCTAGGGAGTAGTCACTTCAAAGACAAAGTGAATTCTCCCTAGATACATTTATTCAATTCTGGTCTGAATCTTTGGATTGTACTGAAGGTTCAAAATCCATTGGATTAAAAATTTTGATAAATCAATTTCGAAATGCCCAATATTTGTTTTACATTTTCTATGCGAAAGTGTTCAATTTTCATAAGGTCTTCCCGACTGTTATTCAAAAGGTCCAATAATGTATGTATATTGGACTTTTGAGACAATTATAGATCCGGGAGGCAATTACGATTGGTCAATAAAATATATTTCAATGCTATTTCTTTTTTCTTTTTTGTTAGTTTAACTAATCTATCATGAAACGGAAAAAAAGGTAAAGTAACATCGTGTTGATTGTTTTATAAATGTAAGCTTTCTTCTTCCGTATGTAGAAAAGGAATAAATAAATCAATCAAATTGCGAGAAGCTTCATGAAGTGCTTCTTTCAGAGTTAAACTTCCATTTGTCCATATTTCTAGAAAAAGTATCTCCTGTTTTTCATTATCATTCCCATAACAATGAATACTATGATTCGCATTTCGAACAGGCATGAATATAGCATCTATAGGATAACTTCCGTCGTGAAAGTTCTTTGGCATTTTTATACTGTATCCTCTATTTCTCTCGATTTGTAATCCAATACACAAATCAATTGGTTCGGTTAGGTGGCTACATATTGTGTATTATCAACGATTTCGATGAAGGTGGTAAGATGATGTCTTGAGCGATTACATATTAGGGACCCTTGGCACAAATAAAGGCGTTATGAGTTCCATACAAATTCCTCTCAATACAATTTCTTTCAAATTCATTAAAATTTCATGGACTAATTCTTGAATACCTACTATGGTAGAATATTCGTGGGCTATTTTCTCAGATTTTGCACGTGTAATGCATGTTCCTTCTAGTTCTCCAAGCAAAGCTCTTCGCATCGCAATGCCTATTATGTAAACGGCCTTTCATAAGTGGAGATGAATAAAGCGTCCATAATAAAGGCGCTTACTATCATTCTTGATTCAACACACTTCCTTTGCCGTGTAATAAAGTCAAGTAGAGACTTTTACTTTCTCTCGAACCATAGTAATATTATTTTATTTGATCAAATCATTGAATCATTTATTTCTCTTGAAATCTCTTTAGTGTTTATTTCTACACACGTCTTTTTTAGGAGGTCTACGACCATTATGTGGCATAGGGGTTACATCCGTTTAAACTTAATAGTATACCACTTCTACGAATAGCTCGTAATCTTGCATCTCTTCCGAGACTAGGACCCTTTATCATAACTTCCACTCGTTGCATACCTTGGTCTACTCTTCGCTCGAATAGCATTTCCATTGCGGTTTGAGCGTCAAAAGGGTCCCCTTCTTGTACCCTTGAATCCACAAGTTCGCGGAGGACCAAGAGATTACCCGACCCCATACATACGTAATAAATAACAATGGTATTGTTGAAACTTGCTTGAACATGAATAACTCCTTTTGGTATTCTCGTGCACTTTTCCGTGCATTCTGCGCCCATTCCTACGTGAACCAACTTTTGGTATAGGTTTTGCGATATTTTATCATTTCATAAAGATAAGTCGAGATATATGGATATATCCATTTCATGTCAAAATAGATCTTCTATTTTATTTGTTTATCGCTTTATTTAAGATTAGTTTCTTTTCTTTCGGAGTTCTTTTAGAATAGAAAGATTATCCTTGTCTTTGTTTATGTCTCGGGTTAAAACAAATTACGATAATTCGTCCCCTCCTACGGATTAGGCAACATTTTTCACAAATTTTACTGAAGCGAAGCCCTTATTTTCATAGTTGTTATTCCTTAAATTTTTCCGAATTCGCTTATTGGAAGAAAATAAGTTTCTTGAAATTTGAATTGGATCCCCGAAAGAAATCTTGAAGTTGAAAAACTACCTAATCGTTCAATCCTTGTTGCGAAGTCTATAAATTATCGCCCTCTGGTTGAATCATAAGCACTTACTTCACTTTTGTTGACTCTATCCCACGTTGGTAAAACTCTCCGAAACATAACCTAAAATCGATCTTCATTATCTAAAGGAATCCGGAGTGGGAGTGATTTACTAATTAAATTAAACCTTCATGAATCCATTTTTTGTTCTTTTATTCCGTAAAACTTCCTTGACGTATCAACTACCATAGGGTAGGAGGAGTTCAATTAGACAACCCGTGCTTTTTTCTTCTTTTTTTGCACAAATGGAGAGTTTCAGTATACAATTCAGATATCGGATGATTACCATATATAACACAAAATTTCTCCACCGATTCCTTTTAGTCGAGCCTCCGATTACGTCATTATACCCGAGAAGTAGAAAGAATTACAATCCCCATCCCGCCTAAAATCCTAGGAATTTGTTGATAGTTAGAATAGATTCATAGACCTGGTCGATCGATCCGTTGTAAATTTAAAATAGTTCTATGTGGTCCTTTTCTATTACGCTCTATGTCGTAGGGTTAAAACCAAAAATATTTGTTTGCGTTCCGATGTTTCCTTACGTTATCGATAAAACTTTCTCGTAAAAGTATTTTAACAATGTTTTCATGATGTTAGTAGATCCTATTTGAATCGTTCCTTTTCTATTCATATTACCATTTCTTATAGAGGTTATTATGTAAACAATAGTGTCCTTACCCATGGTAAACTAAAATTTTTGTTGCTCTCGAATTTTGATATAACCAACGTGGTCTTTTTTTTTACTTAGTAAAGGTATTTACGTGAGACACAATCTACTAATTAATCTATGCCATTTAAATACTCTAAATACTCTAACTATACTTGGGTCTCGTCTTATAATACCTCGGAGCTAATGAAACTATTTTAGTGAAATTTAAGCATCTCAATTCTGACGATCGCACCAAAAATTCGAGTTCCTTTTGGATTTCCTTCTTGATCAATGACAATAGCAACATTGTCATCATATCGTATTATCATCCCGTTGTCGCGTTTGAGTTCTTTACTGAGCACGTACAATTACAGCTCGATCACTTCGATCTTTCTAGAGGTGTATTTGGTATCGCTTCCTTGATCACAACAACAATAACGTCACCGATATGAGCATATCGGCGATTCATCGTCTCCTATGACTTGAATACACATCAATTCTCGGGCCCCATTGTTATACGCTACATTCAAATGGGTCCGAGGTTGAATCATTTTGAAATCTCTTTTTCAATGTAACAAAGGGCGAAGAAAAAAGAAATATTGTTTGTCAAAAAAAGAAGAAACTCACAATTGTTTTTTATTCCCAAGACAAGACTTCTTTCCTTTGGTTCCATATTCCTATCACGAAATAATGAATTGAGTTTTATAGGCATTTTGACGCCACTATTGAAATAGCCTTTCGGCTATATTTTCGCTACTCCGCTCATTTCATAAAGTATTACGCCGGTTTAATGACAGCTACCCAATACTGGAGATCCTTTCCCGAACCCATACGTGTTTCGTAGTTCTTAAGACGGGTTTGTCTGAAATATACGTACCCATATTTTCCACCACAACGTACATTTCGTGTCACCGTGTGGCGCCCGCTTCTATTTGTCTAGATGTAATCCAAGCGGGTTCAAGTGCTTGAAGAGCATATCTATCAAACAAATTCGATTACCTCGATAAGATATCCCATTCATTCTTCCTCTATGTTGTTTACTTAAATCAGGTTCTTTTGGGGTTATAGTTGATGGTTGTTGTTTATGAATTCCATCTCTACTACGAAGCGGACATGAGAGTTTCTTCTCATCCAGCTCCTCACGAAAAAAATGAATAAAAAATATTTAATTCTTAATCTTAAGATATACGGGTAGTTAATGAATAATTGAATCTTGGGATTCTTTGCTTTGCGATTTTATCGATTTATTAGAAATTTGTATATCTTGTTTGGATCTATTGGATATATATATAAGTATAAGGAATTAAACACAGATTCTATTTCTAGATAATGTCTTATCTTGGTTTTGTTATAATGTTATAACGAATCTTTATTTTGTTTTTATCATATTCATATCGATTCAGATCGACAAAATTGAACAATCAAATAAAATTAAACTCAAATTTTCAAGGGCGAATATTTACTCTTTTCTAGTTCGGTTGTCGGGTTAACCCATGACCTCTCGAATCGAGAATAAAAAGAAATGCGTGGTCTCGGTTTGTTCCGCCATCCTCCCCGATAAATCATTAGGATTAGTTTTCAATAGAATCCTCTGCATTCACGAGTTCCGTCGTCCCCATCGCTCTCGATTAATGCGTAGGTGCGAATTCTCCAATGGAGCCTTAATTTAATATTTAATATTTAATATTTAATATTTAATAATTAATAATTAATATTTATTTAATAAAATAAAAATAAAATTTCTTCTTGAGTCAACCTTCTCAGTCTTTATTGACTTAAGTTAAGGCTCTTGATTTTTTCTTCAATGAACAGATATTCATCTAGTTATTGATGAATCTCTATTGATGCTCTATTACATTGCTCTTTATGAGATCCATTGGAATCCTATATCATTTCATTGCTATTTCTGTTTCTCTCTTTCTCTCATCCTTCTATTTATCCACATACTTTTTATTTTTCTTCACAATTTCGATCTATTCATAATCAGATTGGTTTTGTCTTTTACTTAATGCAAAAAAAAATTTAGTTGCTATAATGATATGACCAATATATCATATCTTGACTCATTCTTTGGATCCAGATAATCCGGAGCGATGAGTTGGTTATTAGTGCTATAGTTATTAGCTTATACTGTGGTCCGCACATTTTTTTTTTTGAATCCTAAGCCTAAAAAACCCAACGAGTCGCACACTAAGCATAGCAATTATATCAAATGATCAATCAAATTTTTATTTAACCTTATAGAATTTAGAACTGCTCATTTTTTTATTTTTATGTTCAATCAAAAAATCAAAGAATTTGTCATTTTTTGTTCTATCACAGAATAGAACGTAAAGACAAGTAGAGTCTTATTCTTATTATTCTTTGTCTATAAATATCCAAATTTTGATTCCTAAAACCCCATATATAGTTCGAACTCTATAAGAGCAATACTCAATTTTCGCTCCAATGGTTTGTAGAGGAACCCTACCTTCTCGGATCCATTCGACACGTGCAATTTCTTTTTCCGTCATCATACGCCTCGCAATTTGTATTTGAATTCCTTTTGTATCCGCTTGCTCGTTAATTCAATAGCCTTTTTCATTGCCTTTCGAAATGAAACTCTATTCTTTAATTGTCCGGCTATAAATTCGGCAAGAATATTAGGGTGCCCATAAGGATTTCCAATTCTTATAATAGCAATGTTGAGTTTTTGGCTCATACAATTAAGTTCTTTTGCACATTCATCCGTAGTTCTTTGAGTTTTCGTGGCTTATCTTCAATTAATAATTTAGGAAATCCCATATAGATTATCACTGAATTAGATCCATCTTTTTGAATCTCTATCGTGCAATTCCCTCGACACGGAAGATAGTCTCATATTTTTTGTACATAATTCTTGATACAATCTCTTGTTTTTATCTTCTTGTAGACCCTCGAGAATACTTTTTGGTTGTGCAAACCAAAGAGAATGATGACTTTGGGTTGTACCAAGTCTGAAACCAAGTGGATTTATTTTTGTCCCATAATCCTCCACTACTATATATTAGGATATGTCATATTTGTGTTCTTATTTATCCCTTTTTAGCCATCCTAGCCATCCGGTGTTTTTGGTTTTGGGTAAAACATATATCATCAAGTGGTTCAAATTCAAGATCTTTCAATGCAATAGTTATATGACAAGTGGGTCTTTTTATCGATAACTCCATCCTCGAGCTCGAGGTTTTAGTCTTTCGAGTAGTTTCCTCATTTTCTGCGACTTGACTAATGATTAAACTCGCTTCATTGAAACCCCTATTGTGACGAGCATTTCTTTGCTGCAGAATAAACCAATTTTAAAATGGGATAACATGCTTGATAAGGCATGAGTTCTAGTATCATAAGTGTTTCTTCATAGGAACGTCCACGAATCGATCAATTATTCTTCGTGCTTTGTGAGCGAGACATACATATATGTTGACCTAAAGCGTATACTTAAATGCGAAGTTGTATATGGGTTCCTCCTGTGTTTCTTTATCTTTATCATAAAGTTTACCTCTCACTAATGAATTCATTAATTAATCTCTATTTTTTATTATAATTTATTATAATAATATTAACGATTTAGATTTATTATCATTTTTTTTCGTGTCTGCGAAAATTTATAGTAGGTGCGAATTCTCCCAATTTATGTCCTACCATACGATCCGTTACATAAATGGGCAAGTGTTCTTTTCCATTATAGATAGCGATAGTATGGCCGATCATTGTGGGTATAATGGTAGATGCTCTGGACCAAGTTATTATTATTTCTTTTTCCGCTTTTGTATTAAGCCTTTCAATTTTTTTTTTAATAAATGATTTGCTACAAAAGGATTTTTTTTTAGTGAACACGCCATTTTTTTTTTACTTTAAAAATATATTTTTTTGTTTTTGTAAAGACGAAGAAAGAAACAATCTCTCCTATTTACTCCGTCGACGAAGAATCAAATTATCACTATATTTATTCCTTTTTCTACTTCTTCTTCCAAGTGCGAGGATAACCCCAAGGGGTTGCGGGTTTTTTCTACCAATTGAGCCCTCCTTCACCACCCCATGGGGATGGTCTCTGAGGTTCATAACTACTCCTCTTACTACGAGGATGCTTACCTAGCCAACATTTAGATCCGCTCTACCCAAACTTTTCGGTTCACCCCAACATTCTCTACACCGTCGACTATTCTTTGAGCGGTTTTTGGATATCAAACGGACCTCCCGAAGGTAATTTTAATGTGGCGATTTCCTCCTTTGCAATCGGTTTCACAACAAGACTCTTTGCTCTATCTAATTGTCCACCCTTCCAAGTGTGATTTCTATGTTACGTATGGCCATGCCTAAGGGCATATCGGTTGAAGTAGATTCTTCTTTTTGATCGATCAATCAAAACCCCTTTCCAAACTGTACAAGGTTTTTCCAAAGCATACGGCTTTCTGGATGTAGATGATGATATCTATACGATGGATTCGTATAATTTTATCGTATAATTCTTATATATATTGTACAATGAAGTACCACATGAGTGGATATATGGGAATCCAAATCGTCGAACCACTCATGTTATGATCTTCTACATCCTAGGTCTTCCCGTTCATCATCCGGCTTATGTTCTTCATGTAGCATTCGGATCGAATGACTCTATGAAATTACGTCGATACTTCCACATATTATGGGTAATATAGGAGACATCTCTATTTTCCCGGGAATCTTTAGAATTACCAACGCTTAGCTTTCAATTTTCCTTTGACCATCAAATGAAATGTGAATAACCCGTCCTCCTCTCTTTGAAACAAGGGGCTTACGGTTCTCGCTTGCTTGAAACAATTTTGTCTTCTCCATAGTACTATATCTCTAGAGTCAATAATTTTATATGAGGAACTCATGAACTCAATCACTTGTCGCCGTTACTCTTCGTTTTTCGTTGAGGTCTATCCCGTAGAGGTACTCAAATTGAATCGGTGATCGATTTTTAGGTTTCATCGTAAACCTAATTGGTTCCTTCAAATTACGTAAATCAATAGTTCAAACCGCACTCAAAGGTAGGGCATTTCCCATTTTATAGGAACTTCGTATGCGTAAACAATGGTATCTCCAATTATAGCCTCTTTGGGATGTAAAATATATCTCTTCTCACCATCCCCATAGTGTATGAGACAAATGTATGCATTTCGATTAGGGTCGTATTCTATGGTTACGATTCTACCATATATGTCTTTTTCATTTCGTCGAAAATCAATTTTACGGTATAGACGCTTATGACCTCCCCCTCTATGCCTTGCGGTAATGATTCCTCTGGCATTACGACCTTTACCACAACGATGCTGTCCATAGATCAAATTATTTCATGGATTGGATTTCACTTGACTGTCTACGGCTCCATTGCGTGTCCATAGATCAAATGTATCGCCATGCTATTAAGTATTTTGATTTAAGTTCTTTTTATTCTAAGAGGTGGAATAGAATAACCCGGTTGAAGCGTAATGATCATACGCTGTAATGCATTGTATGTCCCATAATAGGTCCCATTCTTCTACCCTTTCCGGAGTCAATGACTATTCATAGCTATTACCTTGACACCAAAGAAGAGTTCGACCCACCGCTTTATTTACATCCTAGTTGATCCCGATTCAACATTAGAAGTATATTGATTTTTCACCAATAACTGAATACTTTTGTGCGTAACTACTACATATTTGATTCCATCCATAAATCTATTTTCTTCCTATGAGTTCGAGTCTCAATAAGAATGCTAGTTCTTCTTGTTCATATGTTATAATATGAATATATCATACCAATTAGTTATGTATAGATGATGAGATTCCATTGATATAGAGCCAATTCCAATAGACTTATTGGAGGGTCCCATTGGCGTGCATCCAAGAGGAATTGAACCTCGAATTCGCCAATTATGAGTTAGGCGCTTTAACCATTCAGCCATGGATGCTTAGCGGGATCCTCGTACATGGTGAATAACCAAATTCCAATTGAAATGAAATCTTTAGGATAAATCAATGTAATTTAGGAGGAATCAATGAAAGGACATCAATTCAAATCCTGGATTTTCGAATTGAGAGAGATCAAGAATTCTCACTATTTCTTAGATTCATGGACCCAATTCAATTCAGTGGGATCTTTTATTCACATTTTTTCCACCAAGAACGTTTTATAAAACTCTTGGACCCCAATTTGGAGTATCCTACTTTCACGCAATTCATTGTGGTTCAACAAGCAATCGATATTTCACGATCAATGGTGTAGTACTATTTGTAGTAGCGGTCCTTATATATCGTATTAACAATCGAAATATGGTTGAAAAATAAAATCTCTATTTGATGGGCTTCTTCCTATACCTATGAATTCCATTGGACCTAGAAATGATACATTGGAAGAATCTTTTGGGTCTTCCAATATCAATAGGTTGATTGTTTCGCTCTGTATCTTCCAAAAGGAAAAAGATCTCGAGAGCTGTTTCACGGATCCGAAAGAGAGTACTTGGGTTCTCCCAATAAGCGAAAAGTGTATCATGCTGAATCTAACCGAGGTTCGCGGTGGTGGAGGAACTGGATCGGAAAAAGAGGATTCTAGTTGTAAGATATCTAATGAAACCGTCATTTGGAATTGAGATCTCATTCAAAGAGAAAGATATCAAATATCTGGAGTTTCTTTTTGTATATTATATGGATGATTCGATCCACAAGGACCATGATGGGGAATTGTTTGATCGTCTTTCTCTCGAGTAAGAGGCGAAACATAATCAACTTGAACTCGGAATGACTATTCAAATCTTAGTGAAAGACTGGATTTGTTATCTCATGTTTGCTTTTCGTGAAAAAACCAATTGAAGTGGAGGGTTTCTTCAAACAACAAGGAGTGGGTCAACTATTCAATCAAATGATATTGAGCATGTTTCCCATCTCTTCTCGAGAGGCAAGTGGGCTATTTCTTTGCAAAATTGTGCTCAATTTCATATGTGGCAATTCCGCCAAGATCTCTTCATTAGTTGGGGAAGAATCCACACGAATCGGATTTTTGAGGAACATATCGAGAGAATTGGATTTGGTTAGACAATGTATGGTTGGTAAGCGAGGATCGATTTTTTAGCAAGGTACGGAATGTATCGTCAAATATTCAATATGATTCCATAAGATCTAGTTTCGTTCAAGTAAGACTCTCGCCAATTGAAAGGATCTTGATCAATCCGAGATCGTTTCAATTCCATTAGTAATGAGGATTGAATATCACACATTGATCAATCAAAGAGAGATTCAACAACTAAAAGAAAGATCGATTCTTTGGGATCCTTCATTTCTTCAAACGGAACGAACGGAGATAGAATCGACCGATTCCTAAGTGCCTTTCTCGGATATTCCTCAATGTCCCAACTATTCTTTGAACGTGAGAAGTGGATGAATAATCATCTGCTTAGGAAGAAATCAAAGAATTTCTTGGGAATCCTACAAGATCCATTCGTTCTTTTTCTCTCGATAGATGGTCGAACTTTATCCGGGTTCGAACCCTCTTGAGAGGTCCACTAGAGATCGAAATTGTTGAAGAAAGAACAAGATGTTTCTTTTGTCCCTTCCAGCGATCGGAAAATAAAGAAATAGTTAATATATTCAAGATAATTACGTATTTACAAAATACCGTCTCAATTCATCCTATTTCATCGATCCGGATGTGATATGGTTAGAAGGATGAACTGGCAATTCAATAAGATTTCATTCTTGAACAAAAATCCATTTTTGATTTATTTCATCTATTCCATGACTAGAACAGAGGGGATACACGTTACACCACGATTTTGAATCGGAAGAGATTTCAAGAAATGGCGAGATCTATTCACTCTATCAATAACCGAGCCGAATCGGTGTATTATAAAGGATTTGTCTTTTCTATTGATTCCTACGGATTGGATCAAAAACAATTCTTGAATGAGGTATTCAACTCTAGGGATGAATCAAAAGAAATCTTTATCGGCTCTACCTCCTATTTTTATGAAGAAAATGAATCTTTTATCGAAGGATCGAGAAAAAATGGGTCCGGATCTCCTGGGAATGATTTGGAAGATCCAAAACCAAAAATAGTGGTATTTGCTAGCAACAACATAATGGAGGCGATCAATCAAGATAGATTGATCCGAAATCGATTCAAATCCAATATAAGCGCCTATGGGTACATAAGAAATGTATTGAATCGATTCATTAAAAGAATCGATCCGATCTCAACTTCGAATATGGAATTCAAAGGATCAAATAGGAAATGATACTCTAAATCATAGAACTATAATGAAATATACGATCAACCAACATTTATCAAATTTGAAAAGAGTCGAAGAAATGGTTCGATCCTCTTATTTTGATTTTTGGACCGAGAGATCCATGAATCGGGATCCTAATGCATATAGATACAAATAGTCCAATGGGAGCAAAAATTTCCAAGAGCATTTGGAACATTTCGCTTCGGCGAAGAGCGTTTTCAAGTAGTGTTCGATCGATTACATATTAATCAATATTCGATTGATTGGTGCGAGGTTATCGACAAAAAGATTTGTCTAAGTCACTTCGTTTCTTTTTGTCCAAGTTACTTCTCTTTTGTCCAAGTTGCTTTTCTTTTGTCTAACTCACTTCCTTTTTCTTTGTGAGTTTAGGAATAACCCTATTCATAGGTCCGAGATCCACATCTATGAATTGAAAGGTCCGAATGATCAACTTTGCAATCGATTGTTAGAATCAATAGGTCTTCAAATCGTTCATTTGAAAAATTGAAACCTTTCTTATTGGATGATCATAATACTTCTCAAAAACTGAAATTCTTGATCAATGGAGGAACAATATCACCATTTTTGGTCAATAAGATACCAAAGTGGATGATTGACTCATTCCATACTATAAATAATCGTAGGAAATCTTTTGATAACACGGATTCCTATTTCTCAATGATATCCCACGATCAAGACAATTGGCTTAATCCGGTGAAACCATTTCATAGAAGTTCATTGATATCTTCTTTTTATAAAGCAAATCGACTTCGATTCTTGAATAATCCACATCACTTCTGCTTCTATTGTAACAAAAGATTCCCTTTTTATGTGGAAAAGGCCCGTATCAATAATTATGATTTTACGTATGGACAATTCATCAATATCTTGTTTATTCGCAACAAAATATTTTCCTTGTGCGGTGGTAAAAAAAACATGCTTTTTTGGGGAGAGATACTATTTAACCTTCACCAATCGAGTCACAGGTATCTAACATATTCATATCTAATGATTTTCCACAAAGTGGTGACGAAAGGTATAACTTGTACAAATCTTTCTAGTTTGCAATTCGATCCGATCCATTAGTTCGTAGAGCTATTTACTCGATTGTAGACATTTCTGGAACACCTCTAACAGAGGGACAAATAGTCAATTTTGAAAGAACTTATTGTCAACCTCTTTCGGATATTAATCCATCGATTCGGAAGAGAAGAACTTGCATCAAGATCTCAATTTCAATTCAAACATGGGTTTGATTCACACTCCATGTTCGAGAAATATTTACCATCCAAAAGCGAGAAAAATGGAGTCTTTGTCTAAAGAAATGCGTTGAGAAAGGGTGGATGTATAGAACCTTTCAACGAGATAGTGCTTTTCAACTCTCTCAAAACGGAATCTATTCCAAACATTTATGCCATGGTTCCTTACTTTGACAGGTACAAATATCTAAATTTGATATTTTTAGATACTTTTTCGGACCTATTGCCGATACTAAGTAGCGACCAAAAATTTGTATCCATTTTTCATGATATTATGCATGGATCGGATATATCATGGCGAATTCTTGAGAAAAATTGTGTCTTCCACAATGGAATCGATAAGTGAGATTTCGAGTAAGTGTTTACATAATTTTCTTACGTCCAAGAAATGATTCATCGAAATAATGAGTCGCCATTGATATCGACACATCCGAGATCGCCAAATGTTCAGGAGTTCCTCTATTCAATCATTTTCCTTCTTCTTGTTGCTGGATATCTCGCTTGTACACATCTTCTTTTGTTTCCCAAGCCTATAGTGAGTTCTGGAGAGTTCAAAAGGTCAAATCTTTGATGATTCCATCATACATGATTGAGTTGCAAAACTTCGGATAGGTATCCTACATCTAAACTGAATTCTTTACGGTTAAAGAATCTCTTTCTAGTTGCTCTGGAACAATTAGGAGATTCTTTAGAAGAAATACGGGGTTCTGCTTTTGGCGGCAACATGCTATGGGGTGGTGGTCCCGCTTATGGGGTCAAATCAATATGTTCTAAGAAGAAATATTTGAATATCAATCTTATCGATATCATCGATCTCATAAGTATCATACCAAATCCCATCAATCAAATCATTTTTTCGAGAAATACGAGACATCTAAGACATACAAGTAAAGAGATCTATTCATTGATAAGAAAAAGAAAAAACGTGAGCGGTGATTGGATTGATGAGAAAATAGAATCCTGGGTCGCGAATAGTGATTCGATTGATGATAAAGAAAGAGAATTCTTGGTTCGTTCTCCACCTTAACGATAGAAAAAGGATTGATCAAATTCTATTGAGTCGACTCATAGTGATCATTTATCAAAGAATGACTCGGTTATCAAATGATTGAACAACCGGGACCAATTTACTTACGATACTTAGTTGACATTCATAAAAAGTATCTAATGAATTATGAGTTCAATACATCTGTTTAGCGAAAGGCGGATATTCCTTGCTCATTATCGGACAATCACTTATTCACAAACTTCGTGTGGGGCTAATAGTTTTATTTCCGTCTCATGGAAAACCCTTTTAGCTCCGCGTAGCCCTATCTCCCTCTAGGGGTATTTTAGTGATAGGTTCTATAGGGCCGGATGATCCTATTTGTTCAAATACCTAGCGACAAACTCCTACGTTCCTTTCATTACAGATTTCGAACAAGTTCTGGATAACAAGCTTAAAGGTTTTCTTATTGATGATATCGATATTGATGATAGTGACGATATTGATGCTAGTGATGATATTGATGCTAGTGACGCTATTGATGATAGTGACGCTATTGATCGTGACCTTGATACGAGGATGGAGCTTCTAACTATGATGAATGCGTTAACTATGGATATGATGTCGGAAATAGACCGATTTTATATCACCCTTCAATTCGAACTAGCAAAAGCAATGTCTCCTTGCATAATATGGATTCCAAACATTCATGATCTGGATGTGAATGAGGCGAATTACTTATCCTCGGTCTATTAGTGAACTATCTCTCCAAGGATTGTGAAAGATGTTCCACTAGAAATATTCTTGTTATTGCTTGACTCATATTCCCCAAAATGTGGATCCCACTCTAATAGCCCGAATAAATTAAATACATGTATTAAGATACGAAGACTTCTTATTCCACAACAACGAAAGCACTTTTTCACTCTTTCATATCTGAGGATTTCACTTGGAAAGAAAATGTTCCATACTAATAGATTCAGGTCCATAACCGTGAGTTCCAATGCACGAGATCTTGTAGCACTTACCAATGAGGCCCTATCAATTAGTATTACAGAAGAAATCAATTATAGACACTAATACAATTAGATTTGCTTTTCATAGACAAACTTGGGATTTGCGATCTCGGTAAGATCGGTTCAAGATCATGGGATCCTTTTCTATCGATAGGAAGGGTCATTGTACAAAATGTACTTCTAAGTAATTGCCCTTAGATCCTATATCTATCTATATGAAGAAGAAATCATGTAACTAAGAGGATTCTTATTTGTACAAATGGTACTTGAGCTTGGAGCGAGCATGAAGAAATTAACGATACTTCTTTATCTTTTGAGTTGTTCTCACGGATCGGTCGCTCAAGACCTTTGGTCTCTACCCGGACCGATGAAAAAATGGGATCACTTCTTATGGGTTCGTTGAGAATGATTCGATCTAGTTCATGGCCTATTAGAAGTAGAAGGCGCTCTGGTGGGATCCTCGCGGACAGAAAAAGATTGTGGTCAGTTTGATAATGATCGAGTGACATTGCTTGTTCAGTTTGAGCCAGGGAATCCCTTATATATGATGCAAAATGGATCTTGTTCTATCGTTGATCAGAGAAATCTCTATGAAAAATACGAATATGAGTTTGAAGAAGAGGAAGGAGAAGGAGTACTCGACCCGCAACAGATAGAGGAGGATTTATTCAATCACATAGTTTGGGCTCCTAGGATATGGCGCCATTAGGGATTTCTATTTGATTGTATCAAAAGGCCAAATGAATTAGGATTTCCCTATTGGGCCGGGTCATTTCGGGGCAAGTAGATCATTTATGATGAAAAGGATGAGCTCCAAGAGAATGATTCGGCGTTCTTGTAGAGTGGAACCATGCAGTACCAAGCACGAGATAGATCTTCCAAAGAACAAGGATTTTTTCAAATAAGCCAATTCATTTGGGATCCTGCGGATCCACTCTTTTTCCTATTCAAATATCAGCCCTTTGTCTCTGTGTTTTCAAACTGAGAATTCTTTACAGATGAAGAGATGTCAAAGGGGCTTATTACTTCCCAAACAAATCCTCCTACATCTATATATAAACGCTGGTTTATCAAGAATACGCAAGAAAATCACTTCGAATTATTGATTCATTGCCAGAGATGGCTTAGAACCAATAGTTCATTATCTAATGGATTTTTCCGTTCTAATACTCCATCCGAGAGTTTTCAGTATTTATCAAATCTGTTCCTATCTAACGGAAGACTATTGGATCAAATGACAAAGACATTGTTGAGAAAAAGATGGCTTTTCTCGGATGAAATGAAAATTGGATTCATGTACGAGGAGAAAGGTTTCCCATTACTTAGCCGGAAAGATATGTGGTCATGAAATAGGGATTAAGTGGAACGGAATTGACTGGGTGGTAGAGTTGTGGAAACACCTATTTCTTCCATATTTTGGACCTTAGCTCCATGAAACAATATGCTCTTCTTTGAAACATGGAAGAATTGAAATCTTAGATCAAAACACTATGTATGGATGGTATGAAGCGCCTAAACAAGAATTCTTGAACAATGAACAACCGAGCTATTACTCACTACATCAAAAATTTCCATTAATGAAAGATGTAAATCCATTGGAAAATCAAAATACACATGTCGGATGAAATGGTTGTTACTATCTGCTCCAAAAAGCAATTATTGGTTTAATCGAATAACTAAATAAAATAGATAGACCTTTCTCTTCGTCTCGGTCGATGGATCCTCTCAACCTGGAGGATCCCTATATGGATAATATATGGATAATACGCATTCCAGTTGACCGAGCCTAATTCTATTATAATTGTTTTGTTCAAGCAAAGATATCCACGGGTGGTTCGCCTATTCAGATATTCAGGACCGAGAAGTACTAGATTCTCTT
>NC_069082.1:46407370-46424870 GCF_025698485.1 Gossypium arboreum | reverse complement strand
AGACCAAGGCAATTGTGCTAGTGGCTACATCCGGGCTAAGACCGAAGGCATTAAATGCGAGTCATTCTATCGGGCTAAGACCGAAGGCATTTGTGCAAATCGTGATATCCGGGTTAAGTCCGTGAGGCCTTGGTGCGGGTTACCATAACGGGCTATGTCCCGAAGGCGATTGATCGAGTGGCGACATCCGGTTAAACTCGAAGGTATGTGATTTGAAAATTATAAGCTTGCTGGAAAATTTCAGCTAATGCACTTGTGAATTTTCCCAATGACAAGGTAAGTGCGGTGTGTGCTTATGGCGCTAGGAGTAAGAGCGTGTGAATATCCGCTCCTATGATGGAACGAGTTATCGGCCTTAATGAAGCCGTTATTTGTGTATGAACATAAGAGTTGGGATGGTGAAGTAAGTATGATTATGTGAATGTGCATTAATGAAATGATGCATTTAACTATGTGAATGTATTGCTGTAATTAGAGTTGATTATATTCCTTGAGACTTACTAAGCATAAAAATGCTTACTCATTGCTTTGGCTCTCGGTTTTCTAGATTTCGCTCGATAGCAATCGGATTCGGGATCGTTGAAGTCGAAGTCATCACACTATCAAGCCCCCATTTTGGTATAAATTCTTGGTTGAACTTGAAATGGCATGTATAGGACTACCCTTGTTGGTTTAAATATGTTATGATGTATATGTGTACGGCCATGCGAAAATGGCTCGTAATAGTGAAGTATCAACTTAAACTATTTGCGGTTTGTATATATATATATGGTGTCATGATGTGACTATGAATTGGAAATGGGAATGTTGGTCACATGATCAGCCATTGGCATGGTTAAAATGATCATATGTGGACCTATGTAAGGCAAGACTAGTTGGTTCATGGAGACTACAAAATAGGTAAGACCTACCTTAAAACAGATGCTGCCAGCTGCAGTAACGTGAATGTGAAAAATCACCAAAATTTGTAGGAATGGTATTAAATAGTGAATCAGCTATGTAAATGAACATTGATGAGTCTATTTTCATATGGAAGAAACGAAATGGTCATAGGAGTTACATGTTAAGAGATATTAAAGCTATTGTGAGACAGGGCCAGAACGGTTTCTGGGTCCCCTGTCGCAACTTTAAAAATTTACTATAAATTATCCAGAAATAATTATGAGACATACCTTATATGTACAGATTCCATTTTGAGTCTAGTTTCATTAGAAACAAACGGCACCAGCATTAAAGCCCTGTACAGAGAGATATTCAAGTTATACCGCGCGAAGGTCAGAGCAGTCGATCGGTGTAACATGGGTGACTTTAACTAATAAACTGTACCAATTGGCCCGACCAAAAATTCTAGAAATAAATCCATGGATGGATATATGAGTCTAAATTCAGGGAAAATTTACGAAACCAGTTTCCAAGTTTTGAAACTCGAGATATGATTTTTAAGGCGACAGTGATGCAGTTTTTCCAGCCTGACTGGAAATGTCCAATGAATGGGCAAAACAAGTGAACTTGGCTTGCTAACCCTCGTGTCCGATTAATTGGCGATGGTCTCGGGTTCGGGTGTTACAATTTTATTGGTATCGAGCCACGGTTTAGTCGATTCTAGGACTACCGTGAGGTGTTTGGGGTCTAGCTATACATGCCATTAAATGATGAATCGATAGTGTGGTGATTTCGACAATTTGACTTTGAGTTTGTTTATAGCAATGGATCCCGATCCCAACCGAGCAATAGCTGATGATGTGGAGAGTGTGGCGCTGCTCCCGCACAAGGGACAGCGCCGGCGGACTCTCAACCTATGGCCACAATCCGAATGATGAGGCTAGGCAAGCCTTTTATAGTGTGATGAGCGAATGGTTTAATCAATACATTCGAACTAACACGGCTGTCCCACAACCTCCATTCCCGACAAATGCAACCCCTGCACCTACAATACCTTGATGAATCGACCAAATAAGGTCAAGTAAGCCCCGATCGATAGGATTCAAAACATGGGGCCACTGAATTTAAAGCTACGGATGATGATGATGCCGAACAAGCTGAATTTTGGTTGGACAACACTATCAAGGTGCTCGATGAGCTATCTTGTACACCGATGAGTGCTTAAAGTGTACCATCTCCTTGCTACGTGATTCCACGTACTATTGGTGGAGTACTCGACTTACGTGGTACCTAGAGAGCAAGTGACTTGGGAATTCTTTCAAACCAAGTTCGAAAAAAAAAAAAAAGTATATCATCGAGATTCATCGACCAAAAGCGAAGGGAATTTCTTGATCTTAAGCAAGGTTCTATGTTGGTTACCGACTATGAACGAAAATTTGTGAGGCTTAGCCGTCTGGCGAGAATGCATTTCGTCCGAAGCTATTATGTGTAAACGCTTCGAGGATGGGCTGAATGATGATATAAGGATGTTCGTTGGCATTCTCGAAATACGAGAGATCGTAGTACTTGTTGAGCGAGCTTGTAAAGTCGAAGAGCTTAGAAAGGAGAAACAAAAGATGATGTGGGAACCGAAGAATTCGAAGAGGTCCTCGGAAAGTCTCTTCAACAGCAATCAAGAGATTTCGAGATGATGTGAACCGGTCTAGAGGCGCTTTGGGCTTTTCTAGACGAGGACGCGATCGACCCCTGTGACCACACGAGTCACTTGATCGCCTGATGGTGGAAATGATCGCCGAGAGAGGCGGAGTGTCAACATTGTGGCAAATGGCATTCGGGAGCTGTTGGTTTCGTGATCGCTCCTGCTATAAGTGTGGATCGGCCGACAACTTTAGGAAGGATTGCCCGAGGATGCTTGAGCAGAATGTGAGTCGAGTGGAAACTCGGGTGCTACCATCGCTCGAGGTAGGCCACCTAGAAATATGGGCAATGTCGTTGGCGGTCGAGAGGATCTAGAGATGCTACCATCGGATCCGAGGCTCGTGCTCTGCGAGGACTTATGCCATACGCCAAGACGCGAGGATCTGCCTCTCCGGATGTCATTACGGTGCTTTCACTCTTTTCAATACTAATGTGATTGCTTTGATTGACCCCGGTTCTACTCAATCTTATATATGTGAAACCTTAGCATCCGAAGAAGACTTTGCCTATTGAGTCTCATCGAGTTTGTAATTCGGTGTCAAACCCTTGGGTCATTACGTGCTTGTCAACAAAGTGTGCAAGAAAAGTCCCCTAGTGTTCCGAGGTTCTTGTTTCCGGCGGACTTGATGCTTTTGCCGTTCGATGAATTGACGTTATTCTTGGTTTGGATGGGTTGACCATGCACGATGCGGTCGTAAATTGCAAAAGCAAGACTATCGATTTGAGGTGTGCGAATAACGAGATAATTCGGGTTAAGTCTACGGACTTAAAGGGTTGCCACCGTAATATCGCAATGTTGGCCCGAAAATATGTAAGAAAAGAGTGCGAAGCGTACCTTGCGTCGTGCTTTCGATGACAAGGAATCGAAAAGAAACCCGAATCTGTGCTCGTGGTTTGTGAATACCGGATGTTTTCCACGAAGAATTGCCGGGTTTACCACTGTTCGGAAATAGAATTTGGCATCGAATTGGTACCGGTACCACTCCAATTTCGATAGCTCGTGATCGTATGGCACCAACGGAATTAAAGGAGTTGGAAGCTCGATTGCAAGAATTGGTGGATAGAGGTTTTGCTCGCTTGAGTTTTTCGCCTTGGGGTGCGCCGGTGTTGTTCGTGAAAAGAAGGATGGAACCATGCGGGTGTGCATTGATTATCGTCGACTTAATAAAGTGACAATAAAGAACAAATATCCGTTGCCACGTATCGATGACTTGTTCGATCAACTAAAGGGATCTTGGTGTTCTCAAAATAGATTTGAGATCGGGCTATTATCAATTGCGAATCCGAGATTGGACGTACCCAAGACCGCCTTGAGCGAGATATGGTCACTATGAGTTCCTAGTGATGCCGTTTGGGCTCACTAATGCCCTACGGTATTTATGGATTTAATGAATCGGATCTTTAGACCATATTTGGATCGATTCGTAGTCGTGTTCATTGATGACATCTTGGTCTATTCAAGAAATGAGACCGAACATCTTTGAACACTGCGGTTAGTCTTTGCAAATTTTACGGGATAAGCAATTATATGCTAAGTTCAACAAGTGTGAGTTACGGTTAAGAGAGGTTAGCTTCTTGGGTTATGTGGTATCAGATCGGGTATTCGAGTCGACTCGAATAAAATTTTAGCCATACTTAATTGGAAGCCTCGAGAAATATTATTGAGGTTCGAGCTTTTTGGGGCTTGGGTTATTACCGACGATTTGTAAAGGCTTCTCAATGATAGCCACGCCGATGACGGTTACTCCAAAAGGATGTTAAGTTCGAATGGACGGAGAAATGCCAAAAAGTTTCGATCAACTGAAAACTTATTTGGTGAAGCCCCAATTCTAGTGCAACCCGAGTCCCGCAAAGAGTTTGTCATCTATAGCGACGCCTCTCTACTTGGGTTAGGTTGCGTATTAATGCAAGAAGGTCGAGTTGTGGCCTATGCGTCGAGGCAATTAAAGCCACATGAGAAAAATTATCCGACTCATGATCTCGAATTGGTCGCCATCGTATTCGCCTTAAAGATTTGGCGACATTACTTATTTGGTGAAAGGTGCCATGTATACTCGGATCACAAAAGTCTCAAATATTTGATGATCCAAAGAGACTTAAATCTGCGACAAAGACGTTGGCTCGTTTGTTAAAGGATTACGAGTGGTCATTGACTATCACCGGGAAAGGCGAATGTGGTTGCGGATGCCTTGAGTCGTAAATCATTATTCGCTTTTACGAGCGATGAGCGTGCACTTGTGCTTTGATCCGATAGTGTGTTAGTAGCTGAATTGAAAGCCAAACCACTATTGATACATCAAATTCGAGAAGCTCGTAAAGTCGACGACGAGTTGGTCGCAAAACGGGTGAGTGTGTTCGAACAAGGATTGAGTTTCAAATCGATGATGACGATTGTTTGAGGTTCAAAAGTCGTCTGTGTGTTCCAAAGAATTGAACTCATTTCGATAATTCGAATGAAGCCCATTGTAGCCGAATGGCAATCCACCCGGGAGTACGAAGATGTACAATGATTTGAAACGTTGGTTTTGGTGGCATGGTATGAAGCGAGACATCTCCGACTTTGTTTGAGATGTTTAATATGTCAACAAGTGAAAGCGGAACATCAGTGCCTTGAGATTACTTGACCAATCACGATACCCGAGTGGAAATGGGATCGAGTCACAATGGACTTTGTATCCGGACTGCCATTGTCAGCAAGTAAGAAGGATGTGGTTTGGGTCGTGGTAGATCGATTGACTAAGTCGGCCCACTTGGTCCCCATACGTACGGATTTTTCAATGGACAAATTAGCTGAATTGTACGTTTCTCAGATTGTGAGATTACACGGGGTGCCTATTTCCATCGTGTCGGATAGAGATCCGAGATTTACCTCGCGATTTTGGAAAAAGTTGCAAGAAGCTTTGGGTACCAAGTTGCATTTCAGCACCGCCTTTCACCCCCAAACCGATGGTCAATCCGAGCGGATAATTCAGATACTTGAGGATATGTTAAGATGTTGCGTCCTCGAGTTTAGTGGTTCATGGGAACGGTATTTGCCGTTGATTGAATTCGCTTACAACAACGACTTTCAATCAAGTATTAAGATGGCACCCTACGAGGCCTTGTATGGTCGTAAATGCCGTACACCATTGTTTTGGACCGAGCTCGGTGAAAGCAAGATTTTCGGTGGATTTGATTAGGGATCTTTGAAGAAAGTGAAAGTAATCCGTGAAAGTCGAAGATAGCCTCCGATCGTCGAGAAGTCGACGCGGACCTAAAGCGTAAGGATATCGAGTATCGTGGGTGATAAAGTGTTTCTCAAGGTATCGCCTTGGAAAAGATACTCGATTCGTACCGTAAGGGCAAGTTGAGCCCGAGGTTCGTTGGGCCATATGAGATATCCGAGCGAGTCGATCCAGTGGCATATCGTTTGATTTTGCCCCCTGAACTCGAAAAGGTTCACGATGTCTTTCACGTTTCGATGCTTCGACGCTATAGATCCGATCCATCGCACGTGATTAGTCCATCGAAATTGAAATTCAAGCTAATATGAGTTATGAGGAAGAACCGATTCAGTATCCTATCACGAGAAGTGAAAGAGTTGTGAAACAAGCGGGTTCCGCTAGTAAAAGTGTTATGGCTCAAGCACGGATAGAAGAAGCTACTTGGGAGACCGAGAACTCTATGAAAAGCGATATCCAAACCTATTTACGGTAAGATTTTCGGGACGAAAATTTCTTAAGTGGGGAGAGTTGTGACAGCCCAAAATTGACCCTAGTCGGAAGGTGGTCTCGGGACCACAAAACCGAGGCATAAAAATAATTAAAATTTATTTTGATGCCTATAATATGTGTGTGCTCATGTATGACATTTTATGATGATTGATTTAGTGTTATAAGGGTGAATTCCACAAGAAAGGACTTAGTAATGAACTTTGAAAGTATGATAGGAAATGTGTGATGACTAATTAAAGCATAATGGACTTGCATGTCAAATTCCCCTTTTATAGGTGGTGGCCGGCCATGACAAGGAGGATGGGCTAAACATGTCATGAAACATGTTTTGTTGGTGCATTAGGGTGAAATAATAAACAAAGGTGTATGGGTGATAAAAGATGAAAAAAATGTGTGTGAGTGTGGTAATCCCCCCCATTGCCGTGAGTTGTAGAGAAGGAAAGAAAAAATTTTGTTCATCCTTTCTTTGAGCCAAAACTAAGGAAGAAGGAGGATTTTGCTTCATGCTTGGTTTGGAAGAGATCTAGAAGGAGATTTGGCTAAGTTTGCATCAAGATTAAGGTATGTATGAGGTTGTGTTAGGAGTTTCATGCATGTTTTGGTTGCTAACTTGATGTGCATGTTAGCCATGGCTCAAATCTTTGTTAAGCCATGGA
The DNA here is from genome assembly GCF_025698485.1 of Gossypium arboreum. Classification (NCBI taxonomy): domain Eukaryota; kingdom Viridiplantae; phylum Streptophyta; class Magnoliopsida; order Malvales; family Malvaceae; genus Gossypium; species Gossypium arboreum. The sequence goes on along the minus strand of NC_069082.1, from coordinate 46,417,921 downwards.
AATGGTATTTGGCCAAAGTTGTTATGGTGATAAAGCCATTGCATGCTAAGTGTGAAGCTTGATGATGATGCATGCAATGATGGATTGTCTACTCTTGAGTAAGATTTTGAGCTTTCTTTTGTTTTATCATGATTGAAGTTGAAAAGGAGCATGATTGTCATATTCGGCCATGATGCATTCATGAGCATGGTTCATGCTTCTTGCATGTTAGTTAAAATTTGTGTTTTGGATGGCTATGGACACCTTGAAATTCGCCATGCTCATATATGTATATATATGTTTGCACATGATGTTTTGGTTATGAAGGAAGTGATGAATAAGTTTGTTTAAAGAAGAAGATGTTGAAGAATAATTGTGAAATTGTAAGCACATTCGGCCTAGCACACATATGAGTGCTTGATGCTATATTGTAAGTTTTGAGCTACAATATGCAAAGCATTAACTAGTAAAATGCATGCTGTTTTGTGTGGTATTAAGTGCATAATTGGCCTCAACATGGACAAGTATATTCGGCCTTGGGTAGCCTATTGAAGGCCTTAGCTTTTCCTTGATGCTCGAATAAATTGTATTGAATTGCTTGATGTAGTATAAAATGTGCATGACCATTGTGTATTCAAGCTAAAGGGTGGCCATATGACCATTTAAATTCCTTGTCATATTCGCCATAAGCTAGCACAATGAGGTTTTGATAAATTGAATTTGTTTGAATTAGCTCAAGAGCTAAGAGGGCCACAATTGGACAAGGGAAGGAAAAAGTGATCGAATAGCCGTAAAAGCCGTTCGACAACATCCGAGGTAAGTCCTCAAGAAGTGACCTTACTTGAATTATGTGGAATGAAATATGGATGTATTGATTATTGATTTATGTGTGTATGAGTATTGAATGATACCGGGCTAAGTCCCAAGGCGATTATGTTAGTGATTATAATTGTGTTTGAGCCTTAGTAACGAAAATAAATATGTATGTCCAATGATTATTGATGTATGTGTGCATGAGAAATTGATTGATATCCGGGCTAAGCCCGAAGACAATTATGCTGGAAATTATAACCGGGTTAAGACCAAGGCAATTGTGCTAGTGGCTACATCCGGGCTAAGACCGAAGGCATTCGTGCGAGTCATTCTATCCGGCTAAGACCGAAGGCATTTGTGCAAATCGTGATATCCGGGTTAAGTCCGTAGGCCTTGGTGCGGGTTACCATAACCGGGCTATGTCCCAAGGCGATTGATCGAGTAGCGACATCCGGTTAAACTCGAAGGTATGTGATTTGAAAATTATAAGCTTGCTGGAAAATTTCAGCTAATGCACTTGTGAAATTTCCCAATGACAAGGTAAGTGCGGTGTGTGCTGCGCTAGGAGTAAGCGTGTGAATATCCGCTCCTATGATGGAACGAGTTATCGGCCTTAATGAAGCCGTTATTTGTGTATGAACATAAGAGTTGGGATGGTGAAGTAAGTATGATTATGTGAATGTGCATTAATGAAATGATGCATTTAACTATGTGAATGTATTGCTGTAATTAGAGTTGATTATATTCCTTGAGACTTACTAAGCATAAAAATGCTTACTCATTGCTTTGGCTCTCGGTTTTCTAGATTTCGCTCGATAGCAATCGGATTCGGGATCGTTAAAGTCAAGTCATCCACACTATCAAGCCCCCATTTTGGTATAAATTCTTGGTTGAACTTGAAATGGCATGTATAGGACTACCCTTGTTGGTTTAAATATGTTATGATGTATATGTGTACGGCCATGCGAAAATGGCTCGTAATAGTGAAGTATCAACTTAAACTATTTGCGGTTTGTATATATATATATGGTGTCATGATGTGACTATGAATTGGAAATGGGAATGTTGGTCACATGATCAGCCATTGGCATGGTTAAAATGATCATATGTGGACCTATGTAAGGCAAGACTAGTTGGTTCATGGAGACTACAAAATAGGTAAGACCTACCTTAAAAACAGATGCTGCCAGCTGCAGTAACGTGAATGTGAAAAATCACCAAAATTTGTAGGAATGGTATTAAATAGTGAATCAGCTATGTAAATGAATATTGATGAGTCTATTTTCATATGGAAGAAACGAAATGGTCATTGGAGTTACATGTTAAGAGATATTAAAGCTATTGTGAGACAGGGCTAGAACGGTTTCTGGGTCCCCTGTCGCAACTTTAAAAATTTACTATAAATTATCCAGAAATAATTAGGAGACAAACCTTATATGTACAGATTCAATTTTGAGTCTAGTTTCATTAGAAACAAACGGAACCAGCATTAAAGCCCTGTACAGAGAGATATTCAAGTTATACCGCGCGAAGGTCAGAGCAGTCGATCGATGTAACATGGGTGACTTTAACTAATAAACTGTACCAATTGGCCTGACCAAAAATTCTAGAAATAAATTCATGGATGGATATATGAGTCTAAATTTAGGGAAAATTTACGAAACCAGTTTCCAAGTTTTGAAACTCGAGATATGATTTTTAAGGCGACAGTGACGCAGTTTTTCCAGCCTGACTGGAAATGTCCAATGAATGGGCAAAACAAGTGAACTTGGCTTGCTAACCCCTCGTGTCCGACACCGGCGATGGTCTCGGGTTCGGGGTGTTACATTCGAACTTTCTAGTTTTGGAATAGAAATATTTACGGAATCCCCATGAATAGGATCAAACCTTATTCCATGGTATTTACATGAGATTCCTCTTTCTTATTCTTAAGCAAGTCCCCGAGAGGGCTTAGTTGATCCATGATTTATGTTTCAGCTTTCGTTTCCTTTTCGTTTGTTTCGAGAAATATATCAATCAATTCTGATTCTTTCTTTTTCTATTGATTCTTTTCCGATCGAGATGTATGGATCCATGAATCTATGTGTCTATATCGATCCTATTCATAGATTAACGAAAATGTGCGAAATCTCTATTTGCCTCTGCCATTCTATGAGTCTCTTCCTTTTTGCGTATGGCATCGCCACTCCCTTTGGCAGCATCCACTAATTCGGAACTTAATTTGAAAGCCATATTTCGACCCGGACATTTTCGGGATGCCCCTAATAACCAACGAATGGCAAGTGCTTTTCCTTGTGTGGATCCTATTTCAATGGGAACTTGATGAGTCGATCCGCCTACACGTCTTACTTTTACTGCTATATCGGGAGTTACTCCACGTATTGCTTAACGTAAAATAGATAGTGGATTTGTTTCTGTCTTTTTTTGAATCTTTTTCAAGGCTCGATAGATAATTTGATAAGCCAATGATTTTTTTCCGTGTTTTAGAATACGGTTAACCAACATGTTAACTAATCGATTACGATAAATTAGATCAGATTTTGCAGTTTTTTCTTCTGCAGTACCTCGATGTGACATGAGCGTGAAAGGGGTTCAAGAATCCATTTTCTTTTTATAAGGGCTAAAATCATTTATTTTGGCTTTTTGACCCCATATTGTAAGGTGGATCTCGAAAGATATGAAAGATCTCCCTCCAAGCCGTACATACAACTTTCATCGAATACGGTTTTCCATAGAATTCCATATGTATCTATGAGATCGAGTATGAAATTCATTTACTCACTTTAAATTGAGTATCCGTTTCCTCCCTTTCTGCTAGGATTGGAAATCTGTATTTTACATATCCATAGATTGAGTCCTTGGGTTTAGAAATAGTGTAAAAAGAAGTGCTTGAATCATTGCTATTTGACCCGGACACATTCTAAAAGAGTCGAGGCATTTGAATTGTTTGTTGACACGGACAAAGTCGGGAAAACCTTTGAAATTATTTAAATATTGGACCTTGGACATATAATAGTTCGAATCGAATCTCTTTAGAAAGAAGATCTTTTGTCTCATGGTAGCTGTTCCGGTCCCTTACGAAACTTTCGTTATTGGGTTAGCCATACACTTCACATGTTTCTAGCGATTCACATGGCATCATCAAATGATACAAGTCTTGGATAAGAATCTACAACGCACTAGAATGCCCTTGTTGACGATCCTTTACTTGACAAACATCTAGGGTTCCTCAAACAATGTGATATCTCACACCGGGTAAATCCTTAACCCTTCCCCTCTTACTAAGACTACAGAATGTTCTTGTGAATTATGGCCAATACCGGTATATAGCGGTGATTTCAAACCCAGAGGTTAATCATACTCCGCAACTTTACGTAAAGCGAGTTTGGTTTTTAGGGGTGATAGTGGAAAAGTTAACAGATAAGTCACCCTTACTGCCACTCTACAAAACCGTACATGAGATTTTCACCTTATACGACTCCTCGTTCAATTCTTTCAAAGTCATTGGGTCCTTTTCCTCGTTCGAGAATCTCCTCCCTTCTTCCACTCTGTCCGAAGCGTAACTAGGACAAATTCATCACGTTTTCATGTTCCAATTGAACACTTTCCATTTTGATTATTCTCAAAAGAGAAGATTTTTTACCAAACATCTGCGGATCCAATCACACGATCTTATAATAAGAACAAAAGATCTTTCTCAATCAATCCCTTTGCCCTCATTCTTGAGAATCGAAAGATCCTTTTCAAGTTTGAATTTGTTCATTTGGAATCTGGGTTCTTCTACTTCATTTTATTTACTTATTTATTATTTTATTATTTTTTCCCTCTTTTTTGATTTCTTTTTATTTTATTTTATTCCCATCCATCATTCCCTAAGTCCGTAGTTTGATCCTATAGAATCGACCCATTTTCTCATTGAGCGAAGTGCGAAATAAATCGATTGATTTTTCGATCAAAAGTACTATATGAAATCTTCAGTTTTTCCTCTTTCTCTATCCCTATCCCATATGTACAGCATTTGAATCAATAGAGAACCTTTTCCTCCTATATGAATCAATATTATTACATTCCAATTCCTTACTGATACCCCCCAAGGAAAATCCGAATTGGATCCCAAATTGACGGGTTAGTGTGAGCTTATCCATGCGGTTATGCACTTTTCGAATAGGAATCCATTTTACGAAAGATCCGGCTTTCGTGCTTTGGTGAGTCTCAAAGATCCTTTTGACGACCTATGTTGTGTTGAAGGGATATCTATATGATCCGATCGATTGCGTAAAGCTCGCGGTAGCAACAGGAACCGAGGAAAGTATCTGTAAAAGATAGTTATTTTCTTTCTATTATATTAGTATTTTCTATTCTATTTTTCTATTCTATTAGTATTAGAGTATTAGATTAGTATTCTATTCTATTAGTATTAGATTAGTATTAGTTAGATTAGATTAGTATTAGTTAGTGATCCGGCTCGGTGAGTCCTTTCTTCCGTGATTAGCTGTTGGTGCCGATCCTAGTCCTACATTCCATTTTGTCTCGTGGACCGAGGAAAAGGGGCTCGTGGGAAGAGGATTGTACCATGAGAGAAGCAAGGAGGTCAACCTCTTTCAAATATACAACATGGATTCTGGCAATGAAATGGAGTTGGGCTTTCATGCGGATCCGAATGAATCATCTTTTCCACGGAGGTAAATCCTTGCTCGCTAGGCAAGGGGATAGCAAGTTACAAATTCTATTTTGGTAGGACCTGTATTTCTATTACTATGATATTCATAAATGAAGTAATTAATCGTGAGGTTACCGTTATCCTTTTTGTAGTGACGAATCTTGTATGTGTTCCTAAGAAAAGAAAAAAAATTTGCCAGAATTTTGGGGTCTTAAAGGGTCGTGGAAACACATAAGAACTCTTGAATGGAACTGGAAAAGAGATGTAACTCCAGTTCCTTCGGAAATGGTAAGATCTTTGGCGCAAGAAGAAGGGCCTGATTCGTATCATCTTGACTTGGTTCTGATTTCTCTATTTTTTTAAGAATACCGCTTCTCCTACTCGTATCGAATAGAACATGCTGAGGCAAACCTTCTGTAATAGCCTGAAAATCTTTACAGTAATATATTATCCTTGATATAATAAAATAAGGAAATAAAGTGATAAAAAAGGGAAGTTTTGAGTTATGGCAACATTGGGAAGTAAATTATGATATCTTGATTAGGAAAGGACTAAATTGTAAAAGTTAGAAAAGTTTTGTTGCCTAAGAGTAAATACTCAAGACTTAAAGGGTTAAAGTGTAAATATGAAAAGTTGAAGGACCAATAGTGTAAATATTTTAAGGGTAGAATGATCTAGAAACTAAGGAAAATGGATGAATTAGGACCAAATTGAATAAGTGAAGAACTATGAGGGACTAAATTGCAATTTTACCAAATTAAATGATGACTCAAGGATGGAATTCTAAAAGATCATGAAGGGCAAAATGGTCAATTAGTAGAGAGAGAATTCTAGAATGTAATGATTATGTTAATGATATTTTAAATTAATTAATTAGATAAATATTATTTTATTAATATTTTATGAGATATTTAATATTATTTTATTATTATTTATTTAGTATATAAGGAAAGAAAGATGAAGAATTTTCATCATCTTTCCTTTCCATGCAAACTAACGTGAGAGAAAGAAAGGAAGAAAGAAAGTTTTACTTTCTTTACAATTTGGTCCTTTACCAAAAATTCACCATTTTCACCCAAAAATCAAATGAATTTCCATAGCTACCAAGAGAGAAAATGTTAAGGAGAACATGGGGAGTTATAATATCAAGTTGGATTCAAGAAATAGAAGCTGGAGGAGAGAAAATCAAGTTAAAGATTGGTATCAAGAGAATAAGGTAAGTACATCAAGATTTCAATATGTTTTTAAGTTTGTTATTGTTGATAAATCATGGAAATAATGTTATAGTAGAGTTTTATTACATAAGGTCCTATGTTCTTGATATGTTAGTGAAGAGAAAATAAGAGAAAGTGATGAGAAATGGTGTAGAAAAAGAAAATAAGGGTGTTATAACATGGTAATTAATATCTTACACTAAAACAGTTATGGACAGCAGCAGTAGTCTAACTTTGAAAAATCACCATAAATTTTATAAATTGAATTAGAAGATGAAAAAATATGGAATTAAATCTTAATAAGTCTAGTTTCTCATAGAAGAAACAGTGTAAGCAATGAATTTGTAAATTTTGATATATAATGAATTTTGTGAGACAAGGTCAGAATGAATTCGGGTTCCCTTATTCAGACTTTTAAAAATAATAAAAAAATGAATAAAAATAATTAGAGGCTTAAATTTATATTTATAGAATCCTGAATGAGTCTAGTTTTATTAGAAACAAACTAGAACATCATTTGAATTCTGTAAAAGGAGATAACTAATTTTTAGTGAAGAAGGGTCAGAACTGTCAGACAGCAGAATAGGGGTGACTTTAATGAATAAACTGTACTAATTGGCTAAACCAAAAATTCTGAAAATTTTATGATAAGAATACATGTGAGTCTAGTTTCAGGAAAAATTAACGGATCTTAATTTTGAGTTCTGTAGCTTAATATATAAATAATTTAGTGACTATGACGCAAATGGACAGTTTTGAATGTACATATAAGTAAATAGTGAAATTATTGATAATGTTACTTGTTGTATGTTATATAAATTAAGGATGTGGAATGGAGAGGAGGAGGAGGAAAATATGTATGAATATTCATCTAGCATGGCTAATTTGCATGTTTTAGGCTCGGGGACTAAATTGAATAAAAGTAAAATTTTATGGGCAATTTTGTAAAAATGTCGAAATGACTAAATTGCATGAAATAGATTATTTTATTATTTAAATTACAAAAATTTAACGAAATTATCAATTTAGTTCAAGATCGGGAAAACATGTTTTAGGGATTAAATTGAAAAGTGTTGAAATTATGGAAAATTTTGATATTTTATAGAATTCATGGACTGTTATCAATATATATGAGAATAATAGTTGGAAATAAGGATTAAATTGCAAGAATTTTACTTTCCGTCCCTAAGGATGAAATCGTCATTAATTAAAGTTTAGGGGCAAAATGGTAATTTTGCCTAGAGCATTAATTAAATGTATTAGAATATGAAATGAATGAAAATGATGATCAAATTTATTTATAAAGATCCGGACGACACAAATACGAGACTTGATCATGGAAAGAAAATATATCGAATAATGAAATAATAAACACGAGCAATCAATGAGGTAAGTTCGTAACTTGAATTATATTTCGAAATGCTTGAGATTGTATGTTATTGATGTGAATATGATTTGAATGTTCATTGTATGAAAATTTATAAAACATTGATATATTTGATAAAATGGGAAGAAATCCGGTTGAATGAAAGGAAAATTCGATGGATCTCGAAAAGGAATTGACGGTAAAAGGATCTAGCAGGACGGGTGATCCTATCTGATATAGCCCTCCGAAGAATATGTGTAAAATGGATTTAGCCGGACGGGTAATCCGAATTAGGGTCTGAATTTAGCTTTGGACTGGTAATTCAGATCCAAGCTCATTAGAGTAATTGTCGCTGAGGATTTAGCTCGGACTGGTAATCCCGACAATACTCTATGAGTTTATATTGCGAGGATTTAGCTCGACCGGTAATCCCATTGCAAGGATGGGGTTCATGAGTGTGTGCTCTCGATATGAAATGTGTAAGACCATGGTTGAAAGATACCATGGCAACTGATATGAAATGTGTAAGACCATGGTTGAAAGATACCATGGCAACGTGATATGAAATGAACAAGACCATGGTTGAAAGATACCATGGCAACATGACGAAAATGAGTAAGACCATAGTTGAAAGACACTATGGCATCATGTCAAAGATAAATAAGACCGTGGATGGGAGACGCTCTAGCATCTGTTGAACAATTGATATTCGTGTAATATGTATCGATGACGAATGGTTATATGAAATAATTATGAAGATAGATAAACGAAATAAGTATAAGTACATGAAATATAATTTATGTTAAGTTTGATATAAGCTATTACCTAGGAATAAATATACATAAAATATATGGAAATGATGGAGCATGAAATATTGATATAATGAAATGAATGATATATGCTTATGAAGAAAGCGGTAAGAGCATGATATGTTTCATGACATGTACATATATGATTAACTTTGATATGTTGATACAAGGAAATTATGTAATTGAGACTATTATTAAACTCAAGTGCGATATGTCGAGAAAATAGATATATCGTTGTTGAATTTATATGAGATATGTGCAAGTATACTAACAATGTTGTTGTTTGATGCTTATACAACCATCAAACTGTTGATTGAATGGTAATATATTTATTTATATGATGCATTGAATCGGTAAGTATTTAAATTTTTTTAGTGATCGTAAATGGTAGCAATGCTTGAAACCACATTACGGCAATGGATACGGGTTAGGGTGTTACACCTTCTTCATGTAAAACTTGTTTGATTTAGATCGGAGAATAAATGCGGTTTTATGAAACCATGTGTATATGGCTTGAATCAGTAGTCAATCCTATTTCCGATAGGAGCAGGTTGACAATTGAATCCAACTTTTTCCATTATTTTCGTATCCGTAATAGTTTGAAAGGAAAGCCGGCTCCAAGTTGTTCAAGAATAGTGGCATTGTTGAGTTTCTCGATCCTTTGACTTAGGATTAGTCGGTTCTATTTCTTGATGGGCAGAAAGGGATATAACTCAGCGGTAGAGTGTTACCTTAACGTGGTGGAAGTCATCGATTCGAGCCCGATTATCCCTAAACCCAATGTGAGTTTTTCTATTTTGCCTTGCCCTCCCCGTGATCGAATAAGAATGGATAAGAGGCTTGTGGGATTGACGTGAGGGTAGGGATGGCTATATTTCGGGAGCGAACTCCAGCGAATATGAAGCGCATAGATACAAGTTATGCCTTGGAATGAAAGACAATTCGAACCGACTTTGTCTACAAACAAGGAAGCTATAAGTAATGCAACTATGAATCTCATGTAGAGTTCGATCCGGCTCAGATAAGCTGGCGGCATGCTTAACACATGCAAGTCGACGGAAGTGCTGTTTCGATGGCGGACGGGTGAGTAACGCGAAGAACTCGCCCTTAGGAGGGAACAACAGTGAAACGGCTACTAATACCCCGTAGGTCGAGGAGCAAAAGGAGGAATTTGCAGAAAGAGCTCGTGTCTAATTAGCTAGTTGGTGATGCAATAGCTTACCAAGGCGATGATCAATAGCTGGTCCGAGAGGATGATCAGACACTGGGATCGAGACACGGCCCCCAGACTCCTACGGAGGCAGCGGTGGGGAATTTTTCGCAATGGGCGAAAAGGTCGTGAGCAATGCCGCGTGGAGGTAGAAGGCCCACGAGTTGTGAACTTGTTTTCTGGAGAAGAAGCAATGAGGTATTTGGGGAATAAGCATCGGCTAACTCTGTACCAAAGAACCATGTAATATAGAGGATGCAAGCGTTATCCGGAATGATTGGGCGTAAAGCATCCGTAGGTGGCTTTTAAGTCCGCCGTTAAATCCGTGGCTCAACCACGACAGTAGTGGAAACTACCAAGCCGAGTCTGATGAGGCGGAGGAATTTCGGTGGAGCGGTGAAATGCGTAGAGATCGGAAAGAACACCAATGGCGAAAGCACTCTGCTTTGGTGACAACGACACCGAGAGACGAAAGCTAGAGGAGTGAATGGTATTAGATA